>NC_069735.1:18884153-18911653 GCF_027358585.1 Pangasianodon hypophthalmus | reverse complement strand
TGCCTAAGACTGAATGTTCTTGAATCGCAGGTTCATCGTTAGAGGATCTTCATCATCGTTTAATCTGAGCAGACGTTCTCACACAGTCTGGTAGAGATCTCGTCTCAGAGTTTATTGTGATCTCGTACAGTGTGATGGTGTATAAAGGTGTGAGGTGTATAAAAGAGTGGTATCTGTTAGTGCTCTGGTTGCTGCTCTTGGTCTTCATGCGAGTCGGAGCTTTTCTGCTGGTGGTCTGAGACTGAACCCGTCTGAACCCCTCAGACACTCCGGCTCTGCTGTGGATACGATTAAAGAGCCCTGAAGAGGTGCTTGAAGATGCCTGATGAACTGTTCACTCGGGATGAATAACGCAGGACATTTTTAGACGGTTTCAGTTCACACCTGCTGCACTGCGCTCGAGTTCTTCACAGGTTTAATCTGTCTCTGTTTCTTTACCCACAGTCTAAAAGTGTTTACGCTTCACATGAAAGATTTTGTGATGTGCAGATGAACATATTGTATAAAAAATGCCATAAAAATCTAAAATCACACAATTAGTTTATCCTGTGAACTTTATTTGGAATTGTAATCTACGCAGATGTCATGGTGGTCGTAGCAGCCGGTTGTCATGGTGATGGATAAACGGGAAAAAGACGTATACGCTGTTTATTCACGGCTCAGTCTCGCGGTTTCCCGAGTTGTGCTGTAATTATAGCTCACGTAGACGGTCTCCATCCGCCAGGTTTCATTCCCCTGCTTGTACACGTGGCCTTTAGCTTTCTTGATAAAATTAAAGTGTTCAGTTATTTATCAATGCAGTGTTCCGTGACGTGTGTGTGTGTGTGTGTGTGTGTGTGTGTGTGTCTCACAGGGACATTCAGGGCTACGTGCTGTGGTGTCTGAAAGGCCCGTTCTCGTCTCCGGTTCCTCAGGTGAAGCCTCGCAGTCTGAGCATCGACATGCGGCAGCTCTCGCTGGAAGCAGCCACGCCGCTGCCTCTCAGACCCAAGTACATTTCAGCACTCGCACAAAGTTTCACTCAGTGACATCAGGTGCCTTTTATCACCTGAGCAGCAGCTCGTTAGTGACACGCGAAAAGCAAAGCATGATGATGAGCTACATACTGGATCCTCAAGCTATTCAGCTTGCTTTGTTTTCTTTTAGTGATAATTCTACTCGGATATCAGTGTTGTCATGGTTACATCACCCCGTGTGGGCGTGGCCTTACTCTTTTCTGAGTGAACGCAAAACTTTACACTCTTTACCTTCTCCATAGCAACCAGCCATCTCAAGCCCCACCCAGGGTCAGTCGTCGCCGTAGCAACCTGGACCGTGTAGAGACTCCTGAGAAGGTGTACGATGGCAACAACATTTATGGTATTACAGGTAACTAACACACACACACACCACACACACACTCACACACACATACACACACATACACATACACAACACTCACACACACACACACACACACATACACATACACAACACACACACACACATACACACACACACCACACCACACACACACCACACACACACCACACACACCCACACTCACACACACACACACACCACACACACCACACACACACCCACACCACACACACACCACATACACACACATACACACACACCACACACACACACACTCACACACACACACCACACACACCCACACACCACACACACTCACACACACACACACCACACACACACCCACACACCACACACACACACACACACACACACCACACACACACACACACACACACACCACACACACACACACACACACACACACCACACACACACACACACACACACGTGCACACGATCGAAAGTCCACAAACAAGAGGTTTGAGATCTTTTTTTAATGAATTTCCAGCATTGTGCCTAGCGGTACGCCGAGTCGGCTGTCATCCAGTTACACGTGATATTTAATTATCGTGCGCGTTAAACACTGAGAACTTTCTCACTTTGGTCATTTTTTCTTTTCGCCGCTCAGCGATGGACGGAGTTCCTTTTGCTCTTCATCCCAAATTTGAAAGTCGAGCCGTCGAGAAGGTAAAAACAACATTTTAGCAAAATCACCATCAGAGAACAGAAGCTTCTCATACAGGACTGTTTTACACTCTCTCTCTCTCTATCTCTCTCTCTCTCTCTCTATCTCTATCTACCTCTCTCTCTCTCTCTTTATCTCTCTATCTCTCTCTCTCTATCTCTCTCTCTCTCTCCCTCTCTCTCTTTATCTCTCTATCTCTCTCTACCTCTCTCTCTCTCTCTCTATCTACCTCTCTCTCTATCTCTCTCTCTCTCTCTCTCTCCATCTCTCTCTCCCTGTCTCTCTCCCTCTCTCTCCCTCTCTCTCCCTCTCTCTCCCTCTCTCTCTCTCTACCTCTCTCTCTATCTGTCTCTCTCCCTCTCTCTCTCTCTATCTCTCTCTCCCTCTCTATCTGTCTCTCTCTCTCTCTCTCTCTATCTCTCTCTGTGTCTGTCTGTCTCTCTCTCTCTCTCTCTATCTCTCTCTATCTCTCTCTCTATCTCTCTCTCTACCTCTCTCTCTTTATCTCTCTCTCTCTCTCTCTATCTCTCTCTATCTCTATCTATCTCTCTTTATCTCTCTCTCCTTCTCTCTCTCTATCTCTCTACCTCTCTACCTCTCTCCCTCCCTCTCTCTCTCCCTCCCTCTCTCTATCTCTCTCTCCCTCTCTATCTGTCTCTCTATATATCTCTCTCTCTCTCTCTCTCTCTCTCTCTCTCTCTCTCAGGTGTCCGTCGCTGCACTGGATAATATTCGTATTAAATCTCTCCAGGACATAGAGAACGAGGTGAGATGCTGTTAGATGTTTTCGTTTCTTTCTCTTGTGTGTTTTGTGTTGTACAGCTCATTTCTGGCTCGTCACTGAAAAATCACTGGTTAGGTTTTTTTTTTTTTTTTTTCCTAAGTTTACACTGTTAAAATATTAATGCACCTCATTTGCATATTGGCACCTGATTGGCTGTTGTATCTGATCACATGTTCGATGCTAACGTGGATTTTCTCTCCGCAGTATAACTACACGTTCACGGTGGAAGAACAGGTGACCACGAGACCCCGCTCCTAGGTGACATCACTCTTAAACTCCGCCCACCGATTTCACTTGACTCCACCTTTTTATTTATTTTCATTAAAATCAAACGTTAAGCAAACTTTCTCCTAAGCGACCAACGTTGCTAATGATGACCAAAGTCTGTTACCGTGTGCTAATCAGTGTGCTAATCAGTGTGCTAATCAGTGTGCTAATCAGTGCGCTAATCAGTGCGCTAATCAGTGCGCTAATCAGTGCGCTAATCAGTGCGCTAATCAGTCCTCATTAACACTCAGTAATGCAACATGAATGTGTGAACTAGTTATGCTAATCACCCAGTGAATTAATTATGCTCATGTTAAGTGTTTATCAGAAGATTTCCTCAGACAGAGTGATGGTTTTATTCGCCATGTTAGTAAAGTGAAGTGAATTGTGGGATTTCCGTCTCCAAGGATGAAGAAAAACAGAGTTTTAATGGTGCTTAAAAACGCTGCCTGTGCAGATGCTGTTAAAGTGAACGCTAAAGTTTCCGATATTACGACGAGGCGCACTATTACATTAACATATTACATATTACTCATTACATTATATTTTAGAACCAACTACAGGCCCGTTGAGTTTTGGGGTGTTTTCAGGATCCGTCCTGCAAATGGTCATTTTTAATCATTTATATTGAATAAATGTCCATTACAGTTGCCAGATTGGCAATTTCCAATCCTACAGGTTTATATTTAACCACATGAATATGGGAAAAATCTTTAAGAGGAAAAAAAGAAGATATATTTAAATGATCTAATCACAACCCCACAGGACCATGATGCACTGAGGCTGCGATGCAGTGTTTTTCATAATTCTATAAAAAATGAACGAATATTAGTTTCATTAATGAAGCAAAAGTCTGTTTAATTATCCGCTAAACTGTTATTTGTGGTTGTTGATTTATGCATTAAAGGCATTTCAGTGTAACAGAGTAACACACAACCACCAGCTGGCCAATCAGAAATGAGTATTTTAGCGTATAGTAAAATAAACTCTTACGTAGTAATGAGGACATTGATGCTCGATATTGTTACGCGTGTTACGCACATAGTGACTAAATCATTAACCTGACACTAAACATTAATTTTAAATGAAAAAGCAGAGACGTAAACACTAATAAATCAGTTTAGCTGGCCAAAGTTAGCAATGTTAGCGTCTATTTCTGTATATCAGGGATGTCCGGACGTCATTCACAGTGACACTTAGTGCTGAAGTTGTAGCTGAAGGAAAAACTAAACGCACCCCGAGTTCATGGATTTTGCTGCCTGATGTAACTTTTTGCTTTAATAGAAAATGCTGATGGAGGGATATAAAGGTTTTGATATTAATGTTCTCATTTACAGTACTGTGCAAAAGTCTTGGCACCCCTCTTTTTTTTTTTTTTTTTTTTTTAGTATAAACTTTGTTACTGATGTTTATTTTCTGACTTCTACATTATTGATTCAGTACAAAACCATTTTAGATTCCAAACATTAGTTTTCCAGCACAAAATGAAATGTTACAGAAAAATGTTTGTATGTCAGTAAAGAAAGCAGCAGATTCCATAAGAGACACTTTTCAGATAAAAACATAATGAAGGCTGCTGGGTTTCGCTGCAGAAATAAGAAGCGAGTCGACAGTCAAAGTCTCCAGAAGAACTGTGGCTGCTTCTGCAAGATGCTCAGTAACACTTCCAGCTCATTTCCTTATAAAACTGCACACACTGCACCTCAGATACTGCTTTATTTATTTAAAGTCAAGGATCGTCACATTAAATACTGACTTTGTTTCATTTATTACTGTTTACTGCTCTTTATAGGATTTTTTTAAATGTAGAAACATTTAATTTCATTATTTTCGAAGGCGTCTTTACTCTACAGGATTTCTTTACATGTGACTAAGACTTTTGCACAGAACTGTAAATATATAAATGTTTGCACTGCTGAGTGTAAATAAGCAGATCTGTTGCAGGTTTACTCTGAAATAATAATAATAATAATAATAATAATAATAAGTCTAGAAACAAACAGAAAGCTAAACACACCTCATCTGGGTACAAATCTGCAGCCAGAATTCCTTTTCATGACACTATTTTTATAAAGAAATGAGGAGACGGATATAATCCTATATCATATCTAGTGATTTAAAAAAAAAAAGTGTGTATCTTTCATTTATTTACTTTATATACTATGATACGTGAAGAAAGAAATTGTAGAGCAAATACAGAAAACAAAAATAGAAGATAAACTCTCTCTCTCTCTCTCTCTCTATCTATCTATCTATCTATCTATATACATATATAATGTATATAATCTATATATATATATATACATATATAATGTGTGTGTGAGTTAAATGTGTTTTATTCTGCTTTAAATATTTTGCAGTAAAGGAGAAGATGATATTTTTCTTTACCGTATGGAGGAGGCTTTAAGATTGGTATCGTGCTATAGATTGGGATTTCTAGTGTTGGGATTGAAACCTGGTGAAATCTAAAAGCAGTTCACAAATAAAAAGGGTTGTTTTTTAATCGAGGTTTTTGAAAAGCTCTGATGTATCTGATGTTGATGTTCTCAGCTGTACGTTTAGATAAAGTCAGATAAGATCATGTATTATTTAACACTGCAGTAAAGTGTGTTATGAAGTCTGATAGATTATTAAAACGTTGTGTGTGTGTGTGTGTGTGTGTGTGTGAGATTAAGGCTACTTTATTTGGGTTGTGGTTTATAACTGCTTTTTTTATTGATTTAAACATTTGTATTTATTTTACTGTTGTTGTTTTTTTTAATATTAAGACCAAACTTTATGTTTCTGTCTGTGTTAAATGTGCTTTTGTCCTTTTGGAAGGAGATTTTTTGGAGATTTTTCTGTTAGACTTTGTAAACTTCAATCATAAACTTATGGAATAAAAAGTAAAACGTGAAGCTGCGTATTATCACTTTCACAGGAACACGTCCGTGTCAGAAATGAACTTAACTCACCTTTTCAGAACTGATTTTAATCTCTATCTCTGTCTATATTTCTATCTCTATCTCTATCTACAGTCAGGTCCATAAATATTGGGAAAGTGACACAGTTTTGGTATTTGCCTCTGTACACCACCACAGTGGATTTGAAATGAAGCAGTCAAGATGTGACTGAAGCGTAGACTTTCAGCTTTAATTCAAGGGGTTTAACAAAAATATTGCATTAACCGTTTAGGAATTACAGCCATTTTTTACAGAGTTCCTCCATTTTCACAGGCTCAAAAGTAATGGGACAAACTAATATAATCATAAATATTAGGATTATTTTTATTACTTGGAGGTAAATCCTTTGCCGTCAATGACTACCTGAAGTCTGGACCCCATGGACATCACCAAATGCTGAGTTTCCTCCCTTGAGATGATTTGCCAGGTCTTTACTGCAGCCATCTTCAGTTGCTGCTTGTTTGTGGGTCTTTCTGCCTTCAGATTTATCTTCAGTAAGTGAAAAGGAGCTCAGTTGGGTTGAGGTCAGGTGACTGACTCGGCCATTTAAGAACATTTAATTTCCAAGCTCTTGGGCTGCTTTCACAGTATGTTTTGGGTTGTTATCCATCTGTACTGTGAAGCGCTGTCCTATCAGTTTTGCAGCATTTGACTGAATCTGAGCAGAAAGTATAGCTCTGTACACTTCAGAATTCATCCTGCTACTTCTATCAGCAGTCACATTATCAATAAACCCCAGTGACCCAGTTCCATTGGCAGCCAAACATGCCCATGCCATAACACTGCCTCCACATGTTTGACGGATGATGTGGTATGCTTTGGATCATGAGCCCTTCCTTTCCTTCTCCATACTTTTCTCTTCCCATCATTCTGGTACAAGTTAATCTTGCATCAGAACTGGTCAGGCTTTTTTTAGAGGTTTTTCAGCAAAGTCTAATCTGGCCTTTGTGTTCTTGAGTGTTACCAGCGGTTTGCATCTTGAGGTAAACCGTCTGTATTTACATTCAGGAAGGTGGCTCTTGATTGTAGACTTTGACAATGATAGGCTTACGTCCTCCAGAGTGTTCCTGACTTGGCTAGATGTTGTGAAGGGGTTGTTCTTCAATAAGAAAAGAATTCTGCAATCATCCACTTTAGTGGTTTTCTGTGGTCTCCCAGGCCTTTTGGTGTTGCTGAGTTCACCAGTGCATTCCTTCTTTTTAAGAATGTACCAAATTGTTGATTTGGCCCTCCTAAAGTTTCTGCTATCTCTCTGATAGGTCTGTTTTGGTTTTTCAGCCTAATGATGGCCTCCTTCACTTGCATCAACACCTCTTTGGACGGCATATTGAGAGTTCCCATGAACAGCTACCAAATGCAAATTCAACACTTGGAATCAGCTCCAGACCTTTTATCTCCTTAATTTATCATGATATAAGGAGGAAACAGGCCACAGCTGGCCATTAAACTGCTTATCAGTCAATTGTCCCATTACTTTTGAGCCTGTGAAAATGGAGGAACTCTGTAAAAAATGGCTGTAATTCCTAAACGGTTAATGCGATATTTTTGTTAAACCCCTTGAATTAAAGCTGAAAGTCTACACTTCAGTCACATCTATGCTTCATTTCAAATCCACTGTGGTGGTGTACAGAGGCATAATTACCAAAACTGTGTCACTGTCCCAATATTTATGGACCTGACTGTATATCTCTATCTATATCTATATCGATATCTCTATCTCTATTGATATCTCTATTGATATCTATATCTATATCTCTATCTATATCTATATCGATATCTCTATCTCTATTGATATCTCTATTGATATCTATATCTATATCTCTATCTATATCTCTATCTCTATCTATATCTCTATCTATATCTCTATCGATATCTATATCTATATCTATATCTCTATCTATATCTATATCTCTATCTCTATCTATATCTCTATCGATATCGATATCTCTATCTATATCTCTATCTCTATCTATATCTCTATTGATATCTCTATCTATATCTCTATCGATATCTATATCTCTATCTATATCTCTATCTATATCTCTATCTCTATCGATATCTCTATCTCTATCTATATCTATATCTATATCTCTATCTATATCTCTATCTCTATCTCTATCTATATCTCTATCTCTATCTATATCTCTATCTATATCTCTATCGATATCTATATCTCTATCGATATCTCTATCTATATCTATATCTCTATCGATATCTCTATCTATATCTCTATCGATATCTATATCTCTATCTATATCTCTATCTATATCTCTATCTCTATCGATATCTCTATCTCTATCTCTATCTATATCTATATCTCTATCTCTATCTCTATCTCTATCTATATCTCTATCTCTATCTATATCTCTATCTATATCTCTATCGATATCTATATCTCTATCGATATCTCTATCTATATCTCTATCTATATCTATATCTATATCTATATCTCTATCTATATCTCTATCTATATCTATATCTATATCTCTATCTCTATCTATATCTATATCTCTATCTCTATCTATATCTCTATCTCTATCTCTATCTATATCTCTATCTCTATCTATATCTCTATCTCTATCTATATCTCTATCGATATCTCTATCTATATCTATATCTCTATCTATATCTATATCTCTATCTCTATCGATATCTCTATCTCTATCTCTCTCTATATCTATATCTCTATCTATATCTCTATCTATATCTCTATCTATATCTCTATCGATATCTCTATCTCTCTCTATCTCTATCTATATCTATATCTATATCTCTATCTATATCTCTATCTCTATCTCTATCTCTATCTATATCTATATCTCTATCTCTATCTATATCTCTATCGATATCTCTATCGATATCTCTATCTCTCTCTATCTCTATCTATATCTCTATCTCTATCTCTATCTATATCTCTATCTCTATCTCTATCTCTATCTATATCTCTATCTCTATCTATATCTCTATCGATATCTCTATCTATATCTATATCTCTATCGATATCTCTATCTCTCTCTATCTCTATCTATATCTCTATCTCTATCTATATCTCTATCTCTATCTCTATCTCTATCTATATCTATATCTCTATCTCTATCTATATCTCTATCGATATCTCTATCTATATCTATATCTCTATCTATATCTCTATCTCTATCTATATCTATATCTCTATCTCTATCTATATCTCTATCGATATCTATATCTATATCTCTATCGATATCTCTATCTCTCTCTATCTCTATCTATATCTCTATCTCTATCTCTATCTCTATCTATATCTATATTTATATCTGTATCTCTATCTATATCTCTATCTCTATCTCTATCTATCTATATCTCTATCTATATCTATATCTATATCTCTATCTATATCTCTATCTCTATCTCTATCTATCTATATCTCTATCTCTATCTGTATCTCTATCTCTATCTATATCTCTATCTCTATCTATATCTATATCTCTATCTCTATCTCTATCTGTATCTCTATCTCTATCTATATCTCTATCTCTATCTATATCTATATCTCTATCTCTATCTATATCTCTATCTGTATCTCTATCTCTATCTCTATCTCTATCTATATCTATATCTATATCTCTATCTATATCTCTATCTCTATCTCTATCTATCTATATCTCTATCTCTATCTGTATCTCTATCTCTATCTATATCTCTATCTCTATCTATATCTATATCTCTATCTCTATCTCTATCTGTATCTCTATCTCTATCTATATCTCTATCTCTATCTATATCTATATCTCTATCTCTATCTATATCTCTATCTATATCTCTATCTATATCTCTATCTATATCTCTATCTCTATCTATATCTATATCTATATCTCTATCTATATCTATATTTATATCTGTATCTCTATCTATATCTCTATCTCTATCTCTATCTATCTATATCTATATCTATATCTATATCTCTATCTCTATCTCTATCTATATCTCTATCTCTATCTATATCTCTATCTCTATCTCTATCTATATCTATATCTCTATCTATATACATATACATATATAAGTGTTCCAATTTTTTAAAAACTTTTTATCTGAGAAACAGTGGGATGGAAGGAGGGATGGACAGAGGGAGGGATGGAAAAAGGAATGGACTGAGGGATGGATGGAGGGTGGATGAAGGGAGGGATGGACAAAGGGATGGATTGAGGGAGGGTTGGATGGACAGACAGATGGAAAGAGGGAGGTAGGGATGGATGGATGGGTGGATGGAGGGAGAGAGAGACAGAGGGATGGAGGGAGGGATGGAGGGATAGATGGGGGAGGGAGTGAAGGGTGGGTGCGTAGTGGGGTGGGTGAATGGATGAAGGGAGGGATGGACAAAGGGATGGATTGAGGGACAGAGGGAGGGAGTGAGGGAAGGATGGGTGGATGGATGGGTGGACAGACAGACAGATGGAAGGAGGGAGGGATGGATGGGTGGGTGGATGGAGGGAGAAAGGGACAGAGGGATGGAGGGAGGGATGAAATGATAGATAGATGAATGAAATGATAGATAGATGAATGAAATGTTCATGATAATGTACTCTTATCAGCCAAAGCAAAAACGCAATCTTCAGACAACAAATACGTCTCGACTGAATAAAGCTGTAAAATAAAAATAATCAAAAATTATTTCACTCCCAAAATCACAAACCGGTAAAACACAGTAATAAAATAATTAAAGCTATGTAACTTTGATGGCGCTGCTGCATCTACGACCAAGAATCCCCTCCCCCACTAACAGAAATCGCGTTGCTGATTGGCTGAACGTTCTCGTTATGCAAATATAACCAATACTACAATTGGACCATCGGTGGTCACTCAAAATTCTACCCAATAGGATTCATCTCTGTGCGCGAGGGTGCTGCATACCAAATAGCGCCTTCCCTCCCTATATAAAGCCACTGCGTAGGGTATAAACTGAAGTCCTATGCGCCCTTTGTAGTGCACTAAGTAATAACAGGACGCTATTTGGGCGTTAACCGGTGAGTCTTGCGTCTGTTCGGCTTCGTGGACTTTGGAATCGTAGCTAAATTTCTTTCTGTGAAAATGGACGGTCGTGGATATGGATCAGGTATGAGTTTTGGGTTTTATTTTTAAAACGTGAATATAATACAGACATTTTGAGGGGGATGTTTTTAAAACGAGTGTGTGTTTGTGTGGAAGATGGCGACTGGCTAGCTAGCTAGCTAACAGTGTGTCTAACATTAGCCGGGTAAAGTGCTACAACCGGCGCCATTTTGTTTTACAGAATTCCTCTTCTGTGTTTAACTCGTGCGTTATTTACATTTTAGATGTAATTATTTCGTTTGGTTATTAATTAATCGTCCGTAGATCGCGATGCTGAGCTGCTGGGCCTGAATGAGACTAACAAAGGACGGCTAGTCAGGATTAGCAAGCTTTGCTAGCTAGCGTTAGCATGACTAGCATCTTGCCCTGAATCGACGTAGTGCGTTAAACAGGACAGAAAGACAATCAGATCTTTTATTTATTTATAGATATAAGTGCATTAGATGGGTTATATCATTATCTTTTACCATTAGGAGTCATTACTACATGAGGAAATACAAATACTGGCTTCAATTCTCTTTTGTAATGCATTTAAACTACACACAGTGTGTCAATTATAGTCTGAATTCTGTGTTATTTATAAATAAATATATATTATATAATATTATATTAGTGCACCACAGGTTTTTAAATCTCCTCCTCCTGTGTAAGTGGTGTATTGTGCACAGGATGTCCAGTTCAGTCTCTGTTACTGCTGCACTTCTTGTATGTTTATTACGTAGGATATGAATTATTTTTAAACTAATATGGACCAGATTCTTGCTCATGGTCTAAAAGGAATGAAACTACATCCTGAACATGCTGTACAGTGCAGTGACGGTGGTTTAGCCCTAGTCCTGTGCGCTCGGAGAGGATATGAGTCTGAGGGCCGTGCCGGAGACTGACCGACAGATACAAACGTAGAGCTGAAGTGAACAGGATGTGGTATGGCTGAGCAGGAAGTTTCATGTGTATCTCTGAGAGTCCTAACAGGGTTTATATTCTCCTCCTGCTCTCGTGGACAGGTTTCTCCAGCTGGGGTGGAGGAGGATCTTCCAGCAGAGGTGAGAATCCTTCTGGATTTCTTACTTAACCAGTGTTCAGTTTACTACACATGCGTGCACTCAACATTTATAGAGATGGCAGGAATAAAAAGTTATGTGTCGAGATGACACCATGGCTCTTCATTTTCTGTTACTGTCACTGCAGATTTCAGTACAGGCTCCGATACTGTTACTGCAGATTTCAGTACAGGCGCCGATACTGTTACTGCAGATTTCAGTACAGGCGCCGACACTGTTACTGCAGATTTCAGTACAGGCGCCGACACTGTTACTGCAGATTTCAGTACAGGCCCCGATACTGATACTGCAGATTTCAGTACAGGCGCCGACACTGTTACTGCAGATTTCAGTACAGGCGCCGACACTGTTACTGCAGATTTCAGTACAGGCCCCGATACTGATACTGCAGATTTCAGTACAGGCTCCGATACTGTTACTGCAGATTTCAGTACAGGCCTCGATACTGATACTGTCACTGCAGATTTCAGTACAGGCCTCGATACTGATACTGTCACTGCAGATTTCAGTACAGGCGCCGATACTGATACTGTCACTGCAGATTTCAGTACAGGCGCCGATACTGTTACTGTCACTGCAGATTTCAGTACAGGCGCCGATACTGTCACTACAGATTTCAGTACAGGCTCCGATACTGATACTGCAGATACTGTCACTGCAGATTTCAGTACAGGCGCCGATACTGATACTGTTACTGCAGATTTCGGTACAGGCGCCGATACTGATACTGCAGATTTCAGTACAGGCGCCGATACCGTTAATGCAGATTTCAGTACAGGCTCCGATACTGATACTGTTACTGCAGATTTCAGTACAGGCTCCGATACTGATACTGTTACTGCAGATTTCAGTACAGGCTCCGATACTGATACTGTTACTGCAGATTTCAGTACAGGCTCCGATACTGATACTGTTACTGCAGATTTCAGTACAGGCGCCGATACTGTCACTGCAGATTTCAGTACAGGCGCCGATACTGATACTGCAGATTTCAGTACAGGCTCCGATACTGATACTGTTACTGCAGATTTCAGTACAGGCTCCGATACGGTTACTGCAGATTTCAGTACAGGCGCCGATACTGATACTGTCACTGCAGATTTCAGTACAGGCGCCGATACTGTCACTGCAGATTTCAGTACAGGCGCCGATACTGATACTGCAGATTTCAGTACAGGCTCCGATACTGATACTGTCACTGCAGATTTCAGTACAGGCGCCGATACTGATACTGTTACTGCAGATTTCAGTACAGGCGCCGATACTGTTACTGCAGATTTCAGTACAGGCGCCGATACTGATACTGTTACTGCAGATTTCAGTACAGGCGCCGATACTGTTACTGCAGATTTCAGTACAGGCGCCGATACTGATACTGCAGATACTGTCACTGCAGATTTCAGTACAGGCGCCGATACTGATACTGCAGATTTCAGTACAGGCTCCGATACTGATACTGTTACTGCAGATTTCAGTACAGGCTCCGATACGGTTACTGCAGATTTCAGTACAGGCGCCGATACTGATACTGTCACTGCAGATTTCAGTACAGGCGCCGATACTGTCACTGCAGATTTCAGTACAGGCTCCGATACTGATACTGTTACTGCAGATTTCAGTACAGGCTCCGATACTGTCACTGCAGATTTCAGTACAGGCTCCGATACTGTCACTGCAGATTTCAGTACAGGCTCCGATACTGTCACTGCAGATTTCAGTACAGGCTCCGATACTGTCACTGTCACTGCAGATTTCAGTACAGGCGCCGATACTGATACTGTTACTGCAGATTTCAGTACAGGCGCCGATACTGTTACTGCAGATTTCAGTACAGGTGCCGATACTGATACTGTTACTGCAGATTTCGGTACAGGCGCCGATACTGATACTGCAGATTTCAGTACAGGCGCCGATACTGATACTGATACTGCAGATTTCAGTACAGGCGCCGATACCGTTAATGCAGATTTCAGTACAGGCTCCGATACTGATACTGTTACTGCAGATTTCAGTACAGGCTCCGATACTGATACTGTTACTGCAGATTTCAGTACAGGCTCCGATACGGTTACTGCAGATTTCAGTACAGGCGCCGATACTGATACTGTCACTGCAGATTTCAGTACAGGCGCCGATACTGTCACTGCAGATTTCAGTACAGGCGCCGATACTGATACTGCAGATTTCAGTACAGGCTCCGATACTGATACTGTCACTGCAGATTTCAGTACAGGCGCCGATACTGATACTGTTACTGCAGATTTCAGTACAGGCGCCGATACTGTTACTGCAGATTTCAGTACAGGCGCCGATACTGATACTGTTACTGCAGATTTCAGTACAGGCGCCGATACTGTTACTGCAGATTTCAGTACAGGCGCCGATACTGATACTGCAGATACTGTCACTGCAGATTTCAGTACAGGCGCCGATACTGATACTGATACTGCAGATTTCAGTACAGGCTCCGATACTGATACTGTTACTGCAGATTTCAGTACAGGCTCCGATACGGTTACTGCAGATTTCAGTACAGGCGCCGATACTGATACTGTCACTGCAGATTTCAGTACAGGCGCCGATACTGTCACTGCAGATTTCAGTACAGGCGCCGATACTGATACTGTTACTGCAGATTTCAGTACAGGCTCCGATACTGTCACTGCAGATTTCAGTACAGGCTCCGATACTGTCACTGCAGATTTCAGTACAGGCTCCGATACTGTCACTGTCACTGCAGATTTCAGTACAGGCGCCGATACTGATACTGTCACTGCAGATTTCAGTACAGGCGCCGATACTGTTACTGCAGATTTCAGTACAGGTGCCGATACTGATACTGTTACTGCAGATTTCGGTACAGGCGCCGATACTGTTACTGCAGATTTCAGTACAGGCGCCGATACTGTTACTGCAGATTTCAGTACAGGCGCCGATACTGTTACTGCAGATTTCAGTACAGGCTCCGATACTGATACTGTTACTGCAGATTTCAGTACAGGCTCCGATACTGATACTGTCACTGCAGATTTCAGTACAGGCTCCGATACTGATACTGTCACTGCAGATTTCAGTACAGGCGCCGATACTGATACTGTCACTGCAGATTTCAGTACAGGCCCCGATACTGATACTGTTACTGCAGATTTCAGTACAGGCCCCGATACTGTTACTGCAGATTTCAGTACAGGCTCCGATACTGATACTGTTACTGCAGATTTCAGTACAGGCTCCGATACTGATACTGTCACTGCAGATTTCAGTACAGGCTCCGATACTGTTACTGTCACTGCAGATTTCAGTACAGGCGCCGATACTGATACTGTTACTGCAGATTTCAGTACAGGCCCCGATACTGATACTGTTACTGCAGATTTCAGTACAGGCGCCGATACTGTTACTGCAGATTTCAGTACAGGCGCCGATACTGATACTGTTACTGCAGATTTCAGTACAGGCGCCGATACTGATACTGTTACTGCAGATTTCAGTACAGGCTCCGATACTGATACTGTTACTGCAGATTTCAGTACAGGCTCCGATACGGTCACTGCAGATTTCAGTACAGGCTCCGATACTGTCACTGCAGATTTCAGTACAGGCTCCGATACTGTCACTGCAGATTTCAGTACAGGCTCCGATACTGTCACTGCAGATTTCAGTACAGGCTCCGATACTGATACTGCAGATTTCAGTACAGGCGCCGATACTGATACTGCAGATTTCAGTACAGGCTCCGATACGGTCACTGCAGATTTCAGTACAGGCTCCGATACTGTCACTGCAGATTTCAGTACAGGTGCCGATACTGATACTGTCACTGCAGATTTCAGTACAGGCTCCGATACTGATACTGTCACTGCAGATTTCAGTACAGGCGCCGATACTGATACTGTCACTGCAGATTTCAGTACAGGCGCCGATACCGTCACTGCAGATTTCAGTACAGGCGCCGATACTGATACTGTCACTGCAGATTTCAGTACAGGCGCCGATACTGATACTGTCACTGCAGATTTCAGTACAGGCTCCGATACTGATACTGTCACTGCAGATTTCAGTACAGGCGCCGATACTGATACTGTCACTGCAGATTTCAGTACAGGCTCCGATACTGATACTGTCACTGCAGATTTCAGTACAGGCTCCGATACTGATACTGTCACTGCAGATTTCAGTACAGGCGCCGATACTGATACTGTCACTGCAGATTTCAGTACAGGCGCCGATACTGATACTGTCACTGCAGATTTCAGTACAGGCGCCGACACTGATACTGTCACTGCAGATTTCAGTACAGGCTCCGATACTGATACTGTTACTGCAGATTTCAGTACAGGCGCCGACACTGATACTGTCACTGCAGATTTCAGTACAGGCTCCGATACTGTCACTGCAGATTTCAGTACAGGCTCCGATACTGTCACTGCAGATTTCAGTACAGGCTCCGATACTGATACTGCAGATTTCAGTACAGGCGCCGACACTGATACTGTCACTGCAGATTTCAGTACAGGCTCCGATACTGTCACTGCAGATTTCAGTACAGGCGCCGATACTGATACTGTCACTGCAGATTTCAGTACAGGCGCCGATACTGATACTGATACTGCAGATTTCAGTACAGGCGCCGATACTGATACTGATACTGCAGATTTCAGTACAGGCGCCGATACTGATACTGTCACTGCAGATTTCAGTACAGGCGCCGATACTGATACTGTCACTGCAGATTTCAGTACAGGCGCCGACACTGATACTGTCACTGCAGATTTCAGTACAGGCGCCGACACTGATACTGTCACTGCAGATTTCAGTACAGGCGCCGACACTGATACTGTCACTGCAGATTTCAGTACAGGCGCCGACACTGATACTGTCACTGCAGATTTCAGTACAGGCGCCGACACTGATACTGTCACTGCAGATTTCAGTACAGGCGCCGACACTGATACTGTCACTGCAGATTTCAGTACAGGCGCCGACACTGATACTGTCACTGCAGATTTCAGTACAGGCGCCGACACTGATACTGTCACTGCAGATTTCAGTACAGGCGCCGACACTGATACTGTCACTGCAGATTTCAGTACAGGCGCCGACACTGATACTGTCACTGCAGATTTCAGTACAGGCGCCGACACTGATACTGTCACTGCAGATTTCAGTACAGGCGCCGACACTGATACTGTCACTGCAGATTTCAGTACAGGCGCCGATACCGATACTGCAGATTTCAGTACAGGCGCCGATACCGATACTGCAGATTTCAGTACAGGCGCCGATACCGTCACTGCAGATTTCAGTACAGGCCCCGATACCGATACTGCAGATTTCAGTACAGGCGCCGACACCGATACTGCAGATTTCAGTACAGGCGCCGACACCGATACTGCAGATTTCAGTACAGGCGCCGACACCGATACTGCAGATTTCAGTACAGGCGCCGATACTGATACTGTCACTGCAGATTTCAGTACAGGCGCCGATACTGATACTGTCACTGCAGATTTCAGTACAGGCGCCGATACTGTCACTGCAGATTTCAGTACAGGCGCCGATACTGATACTGTCACTGCAGATTTCAGTACAGGCGCCGATACTGATACTGTCACTGCAGATTTCAGTACAGGCGCCGATACTGATACTGTCACTGCAGATTTCAGTACAGGCGCCGATACTGATACTGTCACTGCAGATTTCAGTACAGGCGCCGATACTGATACTGTCACTGCAGATTTCAGTACAGGCGCCGATACTGATACTGTCACTGCAGATTTCAGTACAGGCGCCGATACTGATACTGTCACTGCAGATTTCAGTACAGGCGCCGATACTGTTACTGCAGATTTCGGTACAGGTGCCGATACTGATACTGTTACTGCAGATTTCGGTACAGGCGCCGATACTGTTACTGCAGATTTCGGTACAGGCGCCGATACTGTTACTGCAGATTTCAGTACAGGCGCCGATACTGTTACTGCAGATTTCAGTACAGGCTCCGATACTGATACTGTTACTGCAGATTTCAGTACAGGCTCCGATACTGATACTGTCACTGCAGATTTCAGTACAGGCTCCGATACTGATACTGTCACTGCAGATTTCAGTACAGGCGCCGATACTGATACTGTCACTGCAGATTTCAGTACAGGCCCCGATACTGATACTGTCACTGCAGATTTCAGTACAGGCCCCGATACTGATACTGTTACTGCAGATTTCAGTACAGGCCCCGATACTGTTACTGCAGATTTCAGTACAGGCTCCGATACTGATACTGTTACTGCAGATTTCAGTACAGGCTCCGATACTGATACTGTCACTGCAGATTTCAGTACAGGCTCCGATACTGTCACTGCAGATTTCAGTACAGGCCCCGATACTGATACTGTCACTGCAGATTTCAGTACAGGCTCCGATACTGTTACTGTCACTGCAGATTTCAGTACAGGCGCCGATACTGATACTGTCACTGCAGATTTCAGTACAGGCCCCGATACTGATACTGTTACTGCAGATTTCAGTACAGGCGCCGATACTGTTACTGCAGATTTCAGTACAGGCGCCGATACTGATACTGTTACTGCAGATTTCAGTACAGGCTCCGATACTGATACTGTTACTGCAGATTTCAGTACAGGCTCCGATACGGTCACTGCAGATTTCAGTACAGGCTCCGATACTGTCACTGCAGATTTCAGTACAGGCTCCGATACTGTCACTGCAGATTTCAGTACAGGCTCCGATACTGTCACTGCAGATTTCAGTACAGGCTCCGATACTGTCACTGCAGATTTCAGTACAGGCTCCGATACTGTCACTGCAGATTTCAGTACAGGCTCCGATACTGTCACTGCAGATTTCAGTACAGGCTCCGATACTGATACTGCAGATTTCAGTACAGGCGCCGATACTGATACTGTTACTGCAGATTTCAGTACAGGCTCCGATACTGTTACTGCAGATTTCAGTACAGGCTCCGATACGGTCACTGCAGATTTCAGTACAGGCTCCGATACTGTCACTGCAGATTTCAGTACAGGCGCCGATACTGATACTGTCACTGCAGATTTCAGTACAGGCTCCGATACTGATACTGTCACTGCAGATTTCAGTACAGGCGCCGATACCGTCACTGCAGATTTCAGTACAGGCGCCGATACTGATACTGTCACTGCAGATTTCAGTACAGGCGCCGATACTGATACTGTCACTGCAGATTTCAGTACAGGCTCCGATACTGATACTGTCACTGCAGATTTCAGTACAGGCGCCGATACTGATACTGTCACTGCAGATTTCAGTACAGGCGCCGATACTGATACTGTCACTGCAGATTTCAGTACAGGCGCCGATACTGATACTGTCACTGCAGATTTCAGTACAGGCGCCGATACTGATACTGTCACTGCAGATTTCAGTACAGGCTCCGATACTGATACTGTCACTGCAGATTTCAGTACAGGCGCCGATACTGATACTGTCACTGCAGATTTCAGTACAGGCGCCGATACTGATACTGTCACTGCAGATTTCAGTACAGGCGCCGACACTGATACTGTCACTGCAGATTTCAGTACAGGCGCCGACACTGATACTGTCACTGCAGATTTCAGTACAGGCTCCGATACTGATACTGTTACTGCAGATTTCAGTACAGGCGCCGACACTGATACTGTCACTGCAGATTTCAGTACAGGCTCCGATACTGTCACTGCAGATTTCAGTACAGGCTCCGATACTGTCACTGCAGATTTCAGTACAGGCTCCGATACTGATACTGCAGATTTCAGTACAGGCGCCGACACTGATACTGTCACTGCAGATTTCAGTACAGGCTCCGATACTGTCACTGCAGATTTCAGTACAGGCGCCGATACTGATACTGTCACTGCAGATTTCAGTACAGGCGCCGATACTGATACTGTCACTGCAGATTTCAGTACAGGCGCCGATACTGATACTGATACTGCAGATTTCAGTACAGGCGCCGATACTGATACTGATACTGCAGATTTCAGTACAGGCGCCGATACTGATACTGTCACTGCAGATTTCAGTACAGGCGCCGACACTGATACTGTCACTGCAGATTTCAGTACAGGCGCCGACACTGATACTGTCACTGCAGATTTCAGTACAGGCGCCGACACTGATACTGTCACTGCAGATTTCAGTACAGGCGCCGACACTGATACTGTCACTGCAGATTTCAGTACAGGCGCCGACACTGATACTGTCACTGCAGATTTCAGTACAGGCGCCGACACTGATACTGTCACTGCAGATTTCAGTACAGGCGCCGACACTGATACTGTCACTGCAGATTTCAGTACAGGCGCCGACACTGATACTGTCACTGCAGATTTCAGTACAGGCGCCGACACTGATACTGTCACTGCAGATTTCAGTACAGGCGCCGACACTGATACTGTCACTGCAGATTTCAGTACAGGCGCCGACACTGATACTGTCACTGCAGATTTCAGTACAGGCGCCGACACTGATACTGTCACTGCAGATTTCAGTACAGGCGCCGATACCGATACTGCAGATTTCAGTACAGGCGCCGATACCGATACTGCAGATTTCAGTACAGGCGCCGATACCGTCACTGCAGATTTCAGTACAGGCCCCGATACCGATACTGCAGATTTCAGTACAGGCGCCGACACCGATACTGCAGATTTCAGTACAGGCGCCGACACCGATACTGCAGATTTCAGTACAGGCGCCGACACCGATACTGCAGATTTCAGTACAGGCGCCGATACCGATACTGCAGATTTCAGTACAGGCGCCGATACTGATACTGTCACTGCAGATTTCAGTACAGGCGCCGATACTGATACTGTCACTGCAGATTTCAGTACAGGCGCCGATACTGTCACTGCAGATTTCAGTACAGGCGCCGATACTGATACTGTCACTGCAGATTTCAGTACAGGCGCCGATACTGATACTGTCACTGCAGATTTCAGTACAGGCGCCGATACTGATACTGTCACTGCAGATTTCAGTACAGGCGCCGATACTGATACTGTCACTGCAGATTTCAGTACAGGCGCCGATACTGATACTGTCACTGCAGATTTCAGTACAGGCGCCGATACTGATACTGTCACTGCAGATTTCAGTACAGGCGCCGATACTGATACTGTCACTGCAGATTTCAGTACAGGCGCCGATACTGTCACTGCAGATTTCAGTACAGGCGCCGATACTGTCACTGCAGATTTCAGTACAGGCGCCGATACTGTCACTGCAGATTTCAGTACAGGCGCCGATACTGTCACTGCAGATTTCAGTACAGGCTCCGATACTGATACTGTCACTGCAGATTTCAGTACAGGCGCCGATACTGATACTGTCACTGCAGATTTCAGTACAGGCGCCGATACTGTCACTGCAGATTTCAGTACAGGCCCCGATACTGATACTGCAGATCAAATTTTATATATTCACAATTATTGCTATTGTCAAAATATTGAGTCCATGGATTAAAATGTATTTGCCAACTTGATTGCTGTTTTCATTTTCAGGATCTGGCAGCTACGACCTGTATGGCTATAAGGACTCGATGTCTGGTGGATATGGTGGAGGACAGATGAAGCGAGGTCTGTCTGGTTCTCTTCTCTCCTCCTCTGGGGGCAATGCAGATGACGTGATCGCTAAGATCAACCAGCGGCTCGACATGCTAACACAGTTAGAGGGAGGGATGAAAGGAGGGGGTCGAAATGACAGGTAGGATGGATGTTTTTTTCCCCATCACGTGTATGAATATTTAATTCTCAGGAAACAAATCAGACAGGCCAGGCGTTAAATTCTAAAGCCTGTAATAGACAGAACCACTGAGTCCAAATGTTTTCTATAGATTTGTAATGAATATTTCAGCGCTACATTTGCATACGATTGCAGAACTAGATCTTAACGAGAACGGGTCATTCCTCAAACGAAGGTGTCTAGTCAAGAGTGTCGATGTCTCAACTTCTCAAGTGACCATCAAGATGGATCTACTGGTGCTGTACTTGTCTTTGCTTATCACCTTTGGACCTCATTTATCAAACTTTTACTAAATGTTTTTGTGATCAAACCAAATTTATAAAAAAAAAATCCCACCACATTTACAGAAGTTTTGCTGATTTCCTTCGTACTATACGTTCCTTCGTTCCTATTCTTGATGGACCATAACCTCGACATGTTCACTAAACTGGTGTGTGTGTAACTAAAATAAGTGTTTTGACTTATAACTTGACAGCATAATGCAAATAAAATAAAATTGCAGTAACTATTCTTCACCAGTTGTACAATTTGAGCCTGATCAGTCAAGATTCATAGATGAATTTGTTTGCATCCAGTTTGATAAATGAAGCCCAAAATACATATTTAAATGTAATCTAAAGTACATTTTTGTCCTCCACAGTCAGTATTGCTTTAGTTTCTCTGTTCTCTGTGGTGCGTAGGGTTTTCTGTTCGGTTATATATCAATAGATGGGGCTAGTGACCTAGAGGCAAAAGATGCAAACCTTCATCTTCTGTAGTTTAGCGCTAGTATTTGCATGCAGTTTGACTAGATGGCAAGTAAGATATGTAGATATAAGTGGCTTTGATGGCAGAGGAACCAGAACGGATGTTTTTTAATAGATGTTTTTGTCGTAGATGTGAATAGATGGGCCTAGATCATGAACGGTACGTTAGGTGTGCAATCTGTGTATTGTCAAAACATGGCCCTGGCAAACAAGTGGTCAATTCAGAAAACACTTCTCTAAGTAGGAGTGCTAGGACATTTTTAGACAGTGATGTCCCCAGTGCTCTTGGTCTGTGTTCCCACTCTAAGTCCCTAGCTTGTTTCTTCTTTGGCTGTGGATTGCAAGATACCATTGGTTGCCAAAGGATGTTCTGAAAATATTATTTTCTGACCCCTCTAGAGCTTGTTTCTGAAAAACTGACTCAATGTCTCCTAAGATTCAGTTTTCTGAAGCTTGCCCAAGGGCAAAGGGAAGTCTATTGCCTGATGATCCAATGTATTCCCATTTGTTGACCTTTATACCCTGGTGCTGCTCATGCTTTAATGACAAAATCCCCATCACTGAAGCCATTCCTTCACCTGTATACCTGTGATATGAATCTCTTTTACTCGAGCCAAACTATATATTCACATTTAGTACTTGATCCAGACAATAATTCAGTAATGGTGTTTCTCCATGTTTGTCCCAACCATCATTTTGGAGGCTCTTCTTGATCAGACCCGGCAACTTCCTCCCCATCCCAAATTGCAAAGGATCAAGTGGGACTGCAAGGGTTCTCAGACCCTTCACGGACTATCCAGAGTGCTGTCCAATTGGATATCGGTGTGGGGAATGGCTTGGATGAATGACAACTTGCAAAATGCAACTTGTCATCCAAAGATCAGTGTGGGGTTCTTTGGGATACTTTTTAAAAGATCAGTTAAGTTACTAGTAGTAAAACATTAAGGGAGAGCAGGAGAGTAAATGAATCAAAGGGAAAGTGAAAGTATGAAATTAGAGGTGCCAATGCTTCATCTCTACTTGCTCTGCACCTCCTTCTGCAGGTTTGACCAGTACGAGTCTTTCGACTCGCGCTCCTCTGCCCTTGGCCCCCGCGATCTCTACAGATCTGGTAACATTGTATTTGGTGACTCCCGGGGCGACATGATGGCCCAGCGTGGAGGCATGGGCTTTGGGGCGATGGGTGGAGCTGGAGGGGGTGGTGGCTTTGGCGGCTCTGCCTCCCACGGAAACGCCAAAATGCGGCATGCTCGAGATGCTTTCTCAGGCTCCGGCTGGGGTGCGGGACAGAGGTCCCAGCACAGGGGCGGAGGGCCAGGCGGGCGCGGCTTTGGCCGTAGGCAGGATTCCTCTATGATGGGTGGAGGTGGGCGGAGTGGGGGGCAAGGCCACTCCCCCTCAGGGCGAGGCAAGCTGCCATCGCTCCTGAGCCACCGCATGTACCCCGAAAGTGGGGGGTTCCAGCCTCATCATGGCTCCCAGGACTATCCTGTCCGGCACTTTGGAGGGGGCAAAAACCTCAACCGACAACGCACCCGCAAGAGACCCCTCAACCGAGTAAGTACCTCCAGCAAAGCACTGGACTTGAACCATCAACCCACCCCAGAAAAATGTAAAAAAAAAAAAAAATAAAATACCCCTGCCCAAATAGTCCAGCCTGCCCAGCCTGTCGAGTGGAGATACATGTGGAAATTACATCATTTCACTCCACCTGCCACTCTAAACATGTCCAACAGATCACCTCTGCTGTAGTACCCCTGTAACGCCCCTCAAACAGACAAACAGCCTCCCAGTACATGTAATACCCCATGATGGCCCAACTCACCAGGTCCAGCTAGAAAGTTTTCTTAACCGACAGCCCTGATTTCTTTTACTCTTTGGGAAGCACAAAGATAGACATAGGTTCATTTTTATGTAATCTTGGTAGTTTAGGCAGTATTTATTATTCATCTATAAGCCCCATGTTCATGCTCAAAACACCCCTAAAAACCTGTAACTTATTTCTTAAGACTGTCCTTGTCAAAGATTCGGTTTCCATGGCTGGGTCTTAACAAGTTGGTTGCGGTTTTGTGTGTGTGTGTGTGTGTGTGTGTGTGTGTGTGTGTGTGTGTGTGTGTGTGTGTGTGTGTGTAAAGGTAAGTGCATGTGACATTTATCACTTCATGATGTGCAGTGTTGAGATGTTTGTCCCGTGTCCACTGTGTGCTTGTTAACCTTCGTGAACGGGGAATCTTCTCCTGTTTTAAAACTGTGGTCACGTCATACCGTGTCTGTGTGTCTGTGGTAATGTGTGTGTGTGTGTGTGTCTGTGTGTCTGTGGTAATCTGTGTGTGTCTGTGGTAATGTGTGTGTGTGTGTTGGCGATACATTTATTAATATTATCCTGATCATCGGAGATCTCTTGAGGTAACGTTTTGTGTGGATGTGTCACCGTAGCAGCCGGTAAAACCTCAGCGTGACGGACAGAAGAAGAGGAAGCAGACCCCAACTACAGCTGATGAGCCCGAGTCTAAAATGGGCAAGACTGAGTCTGAAGGAGACGATAAAGCTGATAAGGGTACACATTTCCCTGTTTCCTTCCTTTCCTTTGCTGCTAGTCTGTTATACGACCCAACGACACGACATTTATAGTGTTGATGCATCAAAATAGCAACGCTAACCACATGGCATTCGCTTGTCTTCATGTCTGCCTTAGAGTGAAGTCTTTTAGCTAAGCTTTTTGTTTATTCATACACAAACATGGTTTGTTGACTGCCAGAAGTCCGGTTTGTTGGTAAATCTAGCCGGCTAACATGGCAAACTTGACACCAGTGTGAATATAATCAGTAAATATTGTTCCATGGTGCTGTAGGTGAAACGCATCTGCAGTACTGTTTGTTGTTGTTTTTTTTTTTTTTTTTTTTTTTTTTAAGTACAAACTTTGTTATAGATGTTTATTTTCTGACTTCTACATTATTGATTCAGTACAAAACCATTTTAGATTCCAAACATTAGTTTTCCAGCACAAAATGAAATGTTACAGAAAAATGTTTGTATGTCAGTAAAGAAAGCAGCAGATTCCATAAGAGACACTTTTCAGATAAAAACATAATGAAGGCTGCTGGGTTTCGCTGCAGAAATAAGAAGCGAGTCGACAGTCAAAGTCTCCAGAAGAACTGTGGCTGCTTCTGCAAGATGCTCAGTAACACTTCCAGCTCATTTCCTTATAAAACTGCACACACTGCACCTCAGATACTGCTTTATTTATTTAAAGTGAAGGATCGTCACATTAAATACTGACTTTGTTTCAATTATTACTGTTTACTGCTCTTTATAGGATTTTTTTTAAATGTAGAAACATTTAATTTCATTATTTTTGAAGGCGTTTGTTCACATCGTAGTCGTTTCATTTTAGGGTTTATCAGGTTTTATCAGGTCTACATGTCCTTTATTTAAGTAATACATTTCAGAAAAGAAAGCTATGGGAATAAATTTATGTTCTGTTAGGGCAGAAGCAGTGAATGGGGAAGTGGTAGCTCGGCGGTTAAGACGTTGGGCTTCTGCTTAGAAAGTTGAGAATTCAAACCCCAGTCCCTGAGCAAGGCCCTTAACCCTCAACTGCTCTGTTGTATATAAAAAAATGAGATGATTGTAAGTTGCTCTGGATAAGATCGTCTGCCAAAAGCCCTAAAAATGTGAATGTAACGTTTATATCTGTAAGAACATGATGATGTTTGGATGCAGGATGCATGAATCGTGTAAGTGATATCACAGAAGAATGGAAAGTTTATACCAATGTAATAAAGATAAAGCTCCACTATAAATCTATACTTAACAAGGACCTTTGTGACTCTTTATCCAGCCAAAGCAGCAGAACCGAAAGAAGAGAAGAACGACGACGCAACTCTAGCCACTGTAAGTTTCTTCTCACTTGTCAAATGTGGATGACAAGAAGGAGGAAAAAAAAAAAAAAAGGCTAGTATAGCCGTTAACGAGTTCGTTAATTATCCATGCTGTCAATTATCAATGCAAGTGCTGTGACTCGTGTTTGTGTTTGATGAATGTGAGGCTAAAAAGAAACTAAAACTTTAATATGAAAACGTTTGTGTTTGTATAGTTCACACGTTCATTTGAATGGAAAGCATTTCGAAACCTCATCGGGAAGGTTTCAACAAAATAACGCTGTCGCTACAGAAGCCCTGAAGAGGCCATTATTGTTTTTTCTTCTTGTTTTCTCAACGTCAATTTATCACGAGAAAATCTTACGCCTTGTGAATGGGGCTGGCGTCTTCATCATCATCATCATCATAAACGCATTAAATGCCCGCTGTAGAGATGGAGTTTATCTCCTGTAGACCTGACAGCCTCCTTCTCGAGTGTCCGACACACGGAGCGATTTCAGCTCGAGTCCCGGATCAAAGCAAAAACGAATTTGTTCATCCATCATGATGCGTCCAGAGCAATAAAACGTGTGTCCAGTCCCCAGAAAAATTAATCCCTGATCACGAGAAAACAAGGAAGAAATGTAATAATAACTCACGGCCTCTTCTGTAGGTTTCTGAGCTGATACGCTGAGATCTAAATAACTTCACATTTAAGTAACCTGTTTGAGTTTAATGGTCTGTAGCTTCACACATCTTACTGTGTTTGAATTTAGTTAGCTTCCTGATCTGCTTAACAAATATAACAAATGTGAAACCCTTTAGATGCTTGTTGAAAGTGACTGGGATTAAAATGCTAGTTCGTGTCTCTGGTGTCTTAAAGAGCCGCGAGCTTTAGAGCAGTCGTTTCACAGAATGC
>NC_069735.1:18876653-18879153 GCF_027358585.1 Pangasianodon hypophthalmus | reverse complement strand
ATCAGACTGTTGAGGAGCAGAAAGTTACTGATTACTCAATTACTGGATTTATTATCGGATTTATTCACGTAGCTGAGAATCATTAGCACGTGTGAAATTCTTTGCCATGTTCATCGTAACGTACGAATAAAACAGCAGAGCCAGAAGCTCGAGGCGCGCCGTGGCCCTTTCCATGAGCACATTTTTAAGTGTGGTGATGATAAATAATTTCACAGCATGCACTCTGAGAGGATCGTAAAGTATCATCTATACTTCTACAACAAACTACTGACTTATTTACACTCGCCACACTGAAATCAGTAAAAATCAGAATTATTTAAAATGTTGTTAAGGTAGCTAAGTAGCATTTGAGATGGAAATCACCCATTTTTGTTACAGCTGTTATAGCTAATGTGTGTGTGTGTGTGTGTGTGTGTGTGTGTGTGTGTGTGTGTGTGTAGTGATGAACATTAACATTTTTTTTGTACTAACCTGTTCCATCCTGCACCATGGAGAGGAAGGGGAAGAGCTTGGAGCAAATAAAGGACAAGTGTGCCATGGCTACTGATGAGTCTACTACTTAATATTTGGCTAATGGTGTTTAGCTTGTCCGGTGATGACGTCTTAGCGCAACGCTAGCACAGTATTTAACACTTTATTGTACATTTATTATCTTTCCCTTATCGTTCCATTTGTAGACACACTCGCTGCCTTCACTGCCTGTCTCCCATATCATATAAACTGATACTGTCTGTGTGTGTGTGTGTGTGTGTGTGTGTGTGTGTGTCCTTCACTTCAGCACATCGTCTCACAGTGTTTGACTCCACTGAGTCCGGCTCGCTAAGATAAACTAAGATACGAGATGGTCATGTGACCTAGAATTTCACACAATAATACAACACACGTTTTTCTCTCCTTTATTTTGTATTGTATCTGAGACGCTGCTTCGCTCCTGGAAAACTTGCCTTCTAACCTGGACATGTCACTGTCACTGAGTGTGACCATCAAGCGAACCTCCTTTGAACATTTAGTGTCTGTCTTTTATTTGGAAACGGGATTACAGTGTACCTTTTAAAGTGTACATAATTAGATCTTCATGATCTCGGGTGTATGTTACACGTCGCGTGTGAGAAACAGAAGTCGCTATATACAGCTTAAACACCAATTAAATAACACACACCGATCAGCCGTAACATTATGACCACCTGCCTATTATTGTGTTGGTCCCCCTTTTGCTGCCAAAACAGCTCTGACCCGTCGAGGCATGGACTCCACTAGATCCCTGAAGGTGTGCTGTGGTATCTGGCACAAAGACGTTAACAGCAGATCCTTTACGTCCTGTAAGTTGTGAGGTGGGGCCTCCATGGATCGGACTTGATGTCCAGCACACCCCACAGATGTTCGATTGGATTGAGATCTGGGGAATTTGGAGGCCAAGTCAACACCCTGAACTCTTTGTCATGTTCCTCAAACCGTTCCTGAACAGTTTCTGCAGTGTGTCAGGGAACATTATCCTGCTGAAAGAGGCCACTGCCATTAGGGAACACCGTTGCCATGAAGGCGTGTAACCTGGTCTGCAGCAATGTTTAGGTAGGTGGTACGTGTCAAAGTAACATCCACATGAAGGCCAGGACCTGAGGTTTCCCAGCAGAACATTGCCTAGACCATCACACTGCCTCCGCCAGCTTGCCTTCTTCCCATAGTGCATCCTGGTGCCATCTCTTCCCCAGGTAAGCGACACACACACACACACCCGGCCGTCCACATGATGTAAAAGAAAACGTGATTCATCAGACCAGGCCACCTTCTTCCATTGCTCCATGGTCCAGTTCTGATGCTCATGTGTCCATTGTAGGTGCTTTCGGTGGTGGACAGGGTCAGCATGGGCTCTCTGACCGCTCTGCAGCTACGCAGCTCCATACGCAGCAAGCTGCACTGCACTGTGTGTTGTGACTCCTTTCTATCAGAGCAGCTTTAACTTTTTCAGCAGTTTGTGCTACAGTAGCTCTTCTGTGGGATCGGACCAGACGGACCTTCACTCCCCATGTGCATCAGTGAGCCTTGGGCGTCCATGATCCTGTCACTAGTTCACCGGTTGTCCTTCCTTGGACCACTTTTGGTAGGTACTAACCACTGCACACCAGGAACACCCCACAACACCATGCTGTGAGATGCTCTGACCCAGTCGTCTAACCATCACAATTTGGATCTTGTCAAAGTCACTCAGATCCTTACGCTTGCCCATTTTTCCTGTTTCCAACACATCAACTTTGAGAACCGACTGTTCACTTGCTGCCTGATATATCCCCTTTACAGGTGCCATTCTAACGAGATAATCAGTTATTCACTTCACCTGTGAGTGGTCATAATGTTATGGGTGATCGGTGGTGTATGTGCTTGTTGAACGTCTCATTCCAGATTTATTCCCTCTGTCTTTACTGTTATAATGAGATCCACTCTTCTGGGAAGCTTTCCACTAGATGTTGTAGCGTGGCTGTGGGGATTTGTGTTCATTCAGCTA